>NW_026868125.1:631789-633043 GCF_020745735.1 Hemiscyllium ocellatum | reverse complement strand
AGTCAGAACATTGAGGTGTGATAACGGGGAACACATTTATACACAGAAATGGATAAAGTTTGATAAAGTTCCACAAACAGCGATTGATTGGAAATTTTTGCAAATTTTAAATTTGAGGTTGGTAGATTTGGAATGAAAATGCTGAAGGATTATGGGACAAAGACAGGGATTTGTCATGATGATGAAGATGACCTTGATTCTGGTGAATGATGGAATAGGCTCACGAAGCTAAATAGCCTCCTCGTGCTCTGATGTTGATGTAACCGTGGCTCCCTTATTCTCTGCAAGTGTGTTTTTGGTTATTTATCAGAACCTGGCAGCAAATTAGTGACTGGAGTCCTGAGCAGAACGTTATCAGGATGAGGGACTTCGCCGGTCTTAATGTGTTTCACAGACGATGAAATGACTTAGCCAACACTCTCCTTCTGTCTCTCCACTACTCTCTCCCCCTCTCTCCTCCCCTCCTGCCCCCTCCCCAACCCTCTAACGCCCGCCCCAGCACACCCCTCTTAACCCCCACCCCTCTCCCCATCCCTCTCCGCCGCCCTCGCCCCCCCATTCGACCCCCCTCGCCCCCCCACTCGCCCCCACTCGGTCACCTCGTCCCACCTCGCCCCCCTCACTACCCTCTCGCCCCCTCAAACCCGCTCGCCCCCCCATCACCACCCTCACCCCTCCTCTCGCACCCCTCTACCTCCCCGACCCCCCACTCGCGCTCCAATCGCCCCCCCCGTCGACCCCCTGCTCCACCTCCCCCTCGGCCACCACTCACCCCCACTCACCCCCCAATCGCATCCCTCACCCCCGCTCGACCCCCCTCGCCCCAAACCCTATCCCCCTCATATCCACCCCCTCACGCCACCCTTTCACACCCTGATTCGTCCCCATCACACCCTGATTCATCCCCCCGCACCCATTCTCCCCCTCCCCTACCCTCCCTCTATCCCTTAACCCCCTCCCTCTACCCCTCCCTCTCCACCCTTCCTCTCTCTCTCTCCTCTCTGCCCCTCCCACCCCCTTCATCTACCCCCCTCCCTGTACCCCACTCCCTCTACACCCGCTACCTGCCCTCCCTCTATCCCCCTCCCTCTATCCCCCTCCCTCTATCCCCCTCCCTCTATCCCCCCTCCCTCTATCCCACCTCCCTGTACCCCTCCCTCTACACCCGCTACCTGCCCTCCCTCTCCCCCCATCCCCCCTCCCTCTATCCCCCTCTATCCCCCTCCCTCTACATCCGCTACCTGCCCTCCCTCT